>NC_034199.2:35964606-36004606 GCF_002021735.2 Oncorhynchus kisutch
GGACAGGGAGAGGGGGAGACAGGGAGCGGGGGGAGACAGGGCGAGGGGAGACGGGAGAGGGGGGAGACAGGGAGAGAGGGGGAGACAGGAGAGGGGGGAGAGTGAGGGAAGGGAGAGGGCAGACAGGGAGGAGGGGAGCGAGAGACAGGGAGAGGGGAGACAGGGAGACGGGAGAGGGGAGACAGGGAGAGGAGGGAGACAGGGAGAGGGGGAGAATGGTGAGAGGTTGAAATATCAACATATCCTAACATTTCATTAGTCTGTATTTAGTCTCACAGAGGAAAAATTATAATCGGATTTGCAAGAGACACCTGACATAACCCACAAATAGAAAGCAGGTGGCATGAAATAAGCAACACGTGTTGAGAAATGAATACTGTTAGCAGCTAGTACTCTTACCCCTTGTCATTGCCGCCTCCTATGACACTCTTGACACGACAGGGCCAGGCTGAGTAGAGAGAAGGACACACCATTATGGAGTTATTGGAGTATTAACAGCTCAGTATCCCTATACTTCACACTACCAAAAACAAGACAAACAATGTCATAGGCCAGGGCTCAGACCCCTCTGACAATGAGGATGAAGAGGAAGATAAAGGTCTGGACACCAGTTCAGGGCTCAGACCCCTCTGACAATGAGGATGAAGAGGAAGATAAAGGTCTGGACACCAGTTCAGGGCTCAGACCCCTCTGACAATGAGGATGAAGAGGAAGATAAAGGTCTGGACACCAGTTCAGGGCTCAGACCCCTCTGACAATGAGGATGAAGAGGAAGATAAAGGTCTGGACACCAGTTCAGGGCTCAGACCCCTCTGACAATGAGGATGAAGAGGAAGATAAAGGTCTGGACACCAGTTCAGGGCTCAGACCCCTCTGACAATGAGGATGAAGAGGAAGATAAAGGTCTGGACACCAGTTCAGGGCTCAGACCCCTCTGACAATGAGGATGAAGAGGAAGATAAAGGTCTGGACACCAGTTCAGGGCTCAGACCCCTCTGACAATGAGGATGAAGAGGAAGATAAAGGTCTGGACACCAGTTCAGGGCTCAGACCCCTCTGACAATGAGGATGAAGAGGAAGATAAAGGTCTGGACACCAGTTCAGGGCTCAGACCCCTCTGACAATGAGGATGAAGAGGAAGATAAAGGTCTGGACACCAGTTCAGGGCTCAGACCCCTCTGACAATGAGGATGAAGAGGAAGATAAAGGTCTGGACACCAGTTCAGGGCTCAGACCCCTCTGACAATGAGGATGAAGAGGAAGATAAAGGTCTGGACACCAGTTCAGGGCTCAGACCCCTCTGACAATGAGGATGAAGAGGAAGATAAAGGTCTGGACACCAGTTCAGGGCTCAGACCCCTCTGACAATGAGGATGAAGAGGAAGATAAAGGTCTGGACACCAGTTCAGGGCTCAGACCCCTCTGACAATGAGGATGAAGAGGAAGATAAAGGTCTGGACACCAGTTCAGGGCTCAGACCCCTCTGACAATGAGGATGAAGAGGAAGATAAAGGTCTGGACACCAGTTCAGGGCTCAGACCCCTCTGACAATGAGGATGAAGAGGAAGATAAAGGTCTGGACACCAGTTCAGGGCTCAGACCCCTCTGACAATGAGGATGAAGAGGAAGATAAAGGTCTGGACACCAGTTCAGGGCTCAGACCCCTCTGACAATGAGGATGAAGAGGAAGATAAAGGTCTGGACACCAGTTCAGGGCTCAGACCCCTCTGACAATGAGGATGAAGAGGAAGATAAAGGTCTGGACACCAGTTCAGGGCTCAGACCCCTCTGACAATGAGGATGAAGAGGAAGATAAAGGTCTGGACACCAGTTCAGGGCTCAGACCCCTCTGACAATGAGGATGAAGAGGAAGATAAAGGTCTGGACACCAGTTCAGGGCTCAGACCCCTCTGACAATGAGGATGAAGAGGAAGATAAAGGTCTGGACACCAGTTCAGGGCTCAGACCCCTCTGACAATGAGGATGAAGAGGAAGATAAAGGTCTGGACACCAGTTCAGGGCTCAGACCCCTCTGACAATGAGGATGAAGAGGAAGATAAAGGTCTGGACACCAGTTCAGGGCTCAGACCCCTCTGACAATGAGGATGAAGAGGAAGATAAAGGTCTGGACACCAGTTCAGGGCTCAGACCCCTCTGACAATGAGGATGAAGAGGAAGATAAAGGTCTGGACACCAGTTCAGGGCTCAGACCCCTCTGACAATGAGGATGAAGAGGAAGATAAAGGTCTGGACACCAGTTCAGGGCTCAGACCCCTCTGACAATGAGGATGAAGAGGAAGATAAAGGTCTGGACACCAGTTCAGGGCTCAGACCCCTCTGACAATGAGGATGAAGAGGAAGATAAAGGTCTGGACACCAGTTCAGGGCTCAGACCCCTCTGACAATGAGGATGAAGAGGAAGATAAAGGTCTGGACACCAGTTCAGGGCTCAGACCCCTCTGACAATGAGGATGAAGAGGAAGATAAAGGTCTGGACACCAGTTCAGGGCTCAGACCCTCTGACAATGAGGATGAAGAGGAAGATAAAGGTCTGGACACCAGTTCAGGGCTCAGACCCCTCTGACAATGAGGATGAAGAGGAAGATAAAGGTCTGGACACCAGTTCAGGGCTCAGACCCCTCTGACAATGAGGATGAAGAGGAAGATAAAGGTCTGGACACCAGTTCAGGGCTCAGACCCCTCTGACAATGAGGATGAAGAGGAAGATAAAGGTCTGGACACCAGTTCAGGGCTCAGACCCCTCTGACAATGAGGATGAAGAGGAAGATAAAGGTCTGGACACCAGTTCAGGGCTCAGACCCCTCTGACAATGAGGATGAAGAGGAAGATAAAGGTCTGGACACCAGTTCAGGGCTCAGACCCCTCTGACAATGAGGATGAAGAGGAAGATAAAGGTCTGGACACCAGTTCAGGGCTCAGACCCCTCTGACAATGAGGATGAAGAGGAAGATAAAGGTCTGGACACCAGTTCAGGGCTCAGACCCCTCTGACAATGAGGATGAAGAGGAAGATAAAGGTCTGGACACCAGTTCAGGGCTCAGACCCCTCTGACAATGAGGATGAAGAGGAAGATAAAGGTCTGGACACCAGTTCAGGGCTCAGACCCCTCTGACAATGAGGATGAAGAGGAAGATAAAGGTCTGGACACCAGTTCAGGGCTCAGACCCCTCTGACAATGAGGATGAAGAGGAAGATAAAGGTCTGGACACCAGTTCAGGGCTCAGACCCCTCTGACAATGAGGATGAAGAGGAAGATAAAGGTCTGGACACCAGTTCAGGGCTCAGACCCTCTGACAATGAGGATGAAGAGGAAGATAAAGGTCTGGACACCAGTTCAGGGCTCAGACCCCTCTGACAATGAGGATGAAGAGGAAGATAAAGGTCTGGACACCAGTTCAGGGCTCAGACCCCTCTGACAATGAGGATGAAGAGGAAGATAAAGGTCTGGACACCAGTTCAGGGCTCAGACCCCTCTGACAATGAGGATGAAGAGGAAGATAAAGGTCTGGACACCAGTTCAGGGCTCAGACCCTCTGACAATGAGGATGAAGAGGAAGATAAAGGTCTGGACACCAGTTCAGGGCTCAGACCCCTCTGACAATGAGGATGAAGAGGAAGATAAAGGTCTGGACACCAGTTCAGGGCTCAGACCCCTCTGACAATGAGGATGAAGAGGAAGATAAAGGTCTGGACACCAGTTCAGGGCTCAGACCCCTCTGACAATGAGGATGAAGAGGAAGATAAAGGTCTGGACACCAGTTCAGGGCTCAGACCCCTCTGACAATGAGGATGAAGAGGAAGATAAAGGTCTGGACACCAGTTCAGGGCTCAGACCCCTCTGACAATGAGGATGAAGAGGAAGATAAAGGTCTGGACACCAGTTCAGGGCTCAGACCCCTCTGACAATGAGGATGAAGAGGAAGATAAAGGTCTGGACACCAGTTCAGGGCTCAGACCCCTCTGACAATGAGGATGAAGAGGAAGATAAAGGTCTGGACACCAGTTCAGGGCTCAGACCCCTCTGACAATGAGGATGAAGAGGAAGATAAAGGTCTGGACACCAGTTCAGGGCTCAGACCCCTCTGACAATGAGGATGAAGAGGAAGATAAAGGTCTGGACACCAGTTCAGGGCTCAGACCCCTCTGACAATGAGGATGAAGAGGAAGATAAAGGTCTGGACACCAGTTCAGGGCTCAGACCCCTCTGACAATGAGGATGAAGAGGAAGATAAAGGTCTGGACACCAGTTCAGGGCTCAGACCCCTCTGACAATGAGGATGAAGAGGAAGATAAAGGTCTGGACACCAGTTCAGGGCTCAGACCCCTCTGACAATGAGGATGAAGAGGAAGATAAAGGTCTGGACACCAGTTCAGGGCTCAGACCCCTCTGACAATGAGGATGAAGAGGAAGATAAAGGTCTGGACACCAGTTCAGGGCTCAGACCCCTCTGACAATGAGGATGAAGAGGAAGATAAAGGTCTGGACACCAGTTCAGGGCTCAGACCCCTCTGACAATGAGGATGAAGAGGAAGATAAAGGTCTGGACACCAGTTCAGGGCTCAGACCCCTCTGACAATGAGGATGAAGAGGAAGATAAAGGTCTGGACACCAGTTCAGGGCTCAGACCCCTCTGACAATGAGGATGAAGAGGAAGATAAAGGTCTGGACACCAGTTCAGGGCTCAGACCCCTCTGACAATGAGGATGAAGAGGAAGATAAAGGTCTGGACACCAGTTCAGGGCTCAGACCCCTCTGACAATGAGGATGAAGAGGAAGATAAAGGTCTGGACACCAGTTCAGGGCTCAGACCCCTCTGACAATGAGGATGAAGAGGAAGATAAAGGTCTGGACACCAGTTCAGGGCTCAGACCCCTCTGACAATGAGGATGAAGAGGAAGATAAAGGTCTGGACACCAGTTCAGGGCTCAGACCCCTCTGACAATGAGGATGAAGAGGAAGATAAAGGTCTGGACACCAGTTCAGGGCTCAGACCCCTCTGACAATGAGGATGAAGAGGAAGATAAAGGTCTGGACACCAGTTCAGGGCTCAGACCCCTCTGACAATGAGGATGAAGAGGAAGATAAAGGTCTGGACACCAGTTCAGGGCTCAGACCCCTCTGACAATGAGGATGAAGAGGAAGATAAAGGTCTGGACACCAGTTCAGGGCTCAGACCCCTCTGACAATGAGGATGAAGAGGAAGATAAAGGTCTGGACACCAGTTCAGGGCTCAGACCCCTCTGACAATGAGGATGAAGAGGAAGATAAAGGTCTGGACACCAGTTCAGGGCTCAGACCCCTCTGACAATGAGGATGAAGAGGAAGATAAAGGTCTGGACACCAGTTCAGGGCTCAGACCCCTCTGACAATGAGGATGAAGAGGAAGATAAAGGTCTGGACACCAGTTCAGGGCTCAGACCCCTCTGACAATGAGGATGAAGAGGAAGATAAAGGTCTGGACACCAGTTCAGGGCTCAGACCCCTCTGACAATGAGGATGAAGAGGAAGATAAAGGTCTGGACACCAGTTCAGGGCTCAGACCCCTCTGACAATGAGGATGAAGAGGAAGATAAAGGTCTGGACACCAGTTCAGGGCTCAGACCCCTCTGACAATGAGGATGAAGAGGAAGATAAAGGTCTGGACACCAGTTCAGGGCTCAGACCCCTCTGACAATGAGGATGAAGAGGAAGATAAAGGTCTGGACACCAGTTCAGGGCTCAGACCCCTCTGACAATGAGGATGAAGAGGAAGATAAAGGTCTGGACACCAGTTCAGGGCTCAGACCCCTCTGACAATGAGGATGAAGAGGAAGATAAAGGTCTGGACACCAGTTCAGGGCTCAGACCCCTCTGACAATGAGGATGAAGAGGAAGATAAAGGTCTGGACACCAGTTCAGGGCTCAGACCCCTCTGACAATGAGGATGAAGAGGAAGATTAGCTCACTCTCTCCCGTCGTTAAACTGGATCAACCGATACAATCTACCTCAGTATGTCCATGAGGCAGACAGATCCATTAGTGGTGTGTTCAAATCAATGATATATTTTTCCACATCATCATCAATCATATGAAGGGATAAATAGAGAGGGAGGGATGGGGGGAAGGGGAAAGTAAGGGATGGAGTGGTGTCTTGATGCTCTTCTGAAAGGAGGAAGATGAGCAGTCTGACTTGGGGAGGGAAGGAGGGGTGGATGGATGAAGGGATGAAAGTAAACAGGGATGAGGGAAGGAGGGAGGGATAGAGGGAGAGGTCTCTTACTTGAGACTCTCCTGAGAGGAGGAGGATGAGCGGTCTGATTGGGGGAGGGACACAACGCTGTCAGAACTTTTCAGGTGAGACTGGAGAGCCTTCTGATAGGTCGACTCCAGGGCCTGGAAAAGATGCTCCGCTTCCCTGCTATAGTGGCCATGGAAACCCCAATAACACCTATGGGTGAGGGAGGAAGGAGGGGGTGGAGAAGGTTTGAGGTCACATAGGTCATAGCCCCTCATATCAGTACATGAACAGAACTGTCAGCACACATTTTCTAAAACGTTTACATTTGAGTCATTTAGCAGACAAACTTATCAAGAGCGACTTACAGGAGCAATTAGGGTTAAGTGCCTTGCTCATGGGCACATCGACAGAGCCTTGTTGGCTCTGGGATTCGAACCAGCAACCGTTCAGTTACTGGCCCTTTGCTCTAACCACTAAGCTACCTGCGACCCCTGCGACATACCTCTGATAGGTCACCGGAGGGAAAGTTACATACTGTATGAGACAATGCCCGGAGGAATTTATATTCGTAGTAAAATAAGAGACACCGAGAGATGTCATTTTATTCCATATTGTCATCCATACTGTCAGTCATGAAATCATAAAGCAATATATTACTTTTTACAAACTGCAAAGACCAATTCATTGTTTTACTGAGGACAAATTCAGACAAATGTACCAAATAAACAACCATAAAAACAGAACTTACTTTCTGGCCACGGACCTGGCCTCTGAGTCGGCATCATGGATCCCTTTCTTGATGGTCTCCGTCAGAATAGCCACGTGCCTGGTGGGATAGTAGGCAAACATGACAGAGACAACTTCAGGTACAGCAGCCAGGAAACCAAAACTACACCAACAGAGGGGTCACCCAGTCCCCCCCCCCTCTCCCCCTGAGACTTCTGTTAATACTCCTTTCTTCTCTCTCTCACTCTACTATCCCACCGCTCTTCTGCTATCCTCCACTCTCCTCTACGGGTGGAAAGTGACCATACAGCACGCTTTCTACATGCTTTTTAAACTCTCTGCAAGGTTGTCGTGGCAACCATGGGGGATGCTTCGTGGAGAGTCTGATGGTGATGGCTCACTCCAGGCCTCCATAATCATCAATTTAACTAGCAAAGACCAAAGATCATCAGTTGTTAGTGTTTATGTCCTTGGATAAATACAGTATTAGCATGCAGAGTTTATCCGGAAAGGGTGTATGTTTACCTCTCCAGTGTGTGTGTCTGCCACTCCAGTGTGTGTGTTTACCTCTCCAGTGTGTGTGTCTGCCACTCCAGTGTGTGTGTTTACCTCTCCAGTGTGTGTGTTTACCTCTCCAGTGTGTGTGTTTACCTCTCCAGTGTGTGTGTTTACCTCTCCAGTGTGTGTGTTTACCTCTCCAGGGTGTGTGTTTACCTCTCCAGGGTGTGTGTTTACCTCTCCAGTGTGTGTGTCTGCCACTCCAGTGTGTGTGTTTACCTCTCCAGTGTGTGTGTCTGCCACTCCAGTGTGTGTGTTTACCTCTCCAGTGTGTGTGTTTACCTCTCCAGGGTGTGTGTTTACCTCTCCAGTGTGTGTGTTTACCTCTCCAGTGTGTGTGTCTGCCACTCCAGTGTGTGTGTTTACCTCTCCAGTGTGTGTGTCTGCCACTCCAGTGTGTGTGTTTACCTCTCCAGTGTGTGTGTTTACCTCTCCAGTGTGTGTGTTTACCTCTCCAGTGTGTGTGTTTACCTCTCCAGTGTGTGTGTTTACCTCTCCAGGGTGTGTGTTTACCTCTCCAGTGTGTGTGTTTACCTCTCCAGTGTGTGTGTTTACCTCTCCAGTGTGTGTGTTTACCTCTCCAGTGTGTGTGTTTACCTCTCCAGTGTGTGTGTTTACCTCTCCAGTGTGTGTGTTTACCTTTCCAGTGTGTGTGTTTACCTCTCCAGTGTGTGTGTTTACCTCTCCAGTGTGTGTGTCTGCCTCTCCAGTGTGTGTGTCTGCCTCTCCAGTGTGTGTGTTTGCCTCTCCAGTGTGTGTGTTTCCCTCCCGGGTGTGTGTTTACCTCTCCAGGGTGTGTGTTTACCTCTCCAGTGTGTGTGTTTAACTCTCCAGTGTGTGTGTTTACTTCTCCAGTGTGTGTGTTTACCTCTCCAGTGTGTGTGTTTACCTCTCCAGTGTGTGTGTTTACCTCTCCAGTGTGTGTGTTTACCTCTCCAGTGTGTGTGTTTACCTCTCCAGGGTGTGTGTTTACCTCTCCAGGGTGTGTGTTTACCTCTCCAGGGTGTGTGTTTACCTCTCCAGTGTGTGTGTCTGCCTCTCCAGTGTGTGTGTTTACCTCTCCAGTGTGTGTGTCTGCCACTCCAGTAATAACAGCTCTAGGAACTCATAACTGCGTCTGGAGAGAAAGAGGAGACATGATGAGAGGTAACACATATATAAGGGAAACCTCAGGGAAAGACAGAAGATGTTCACACCAAATGATTTCACAGGGGATCTTTGAGTCTTTACCGTCTGACTGCCACTGATTTGGACGTGCAGTTACTAGTGATGATTGGGATGAGACGTGAGTAGTGTGTATGCTGGAAGAAAGAGGAGGAGGTCCCAGAGGTCTTCAGATACAGGTTATTTTCCACCTCCCAGTGTCTTAACAACACATTTCACAACCAGATATCAGTCATACTGAGTAATAAATACATCAGGAAATTATTCATTTTCTGTTTGACACAGTACCTAATGCATGAATCCCATTCATCCAATGTGATTCAACCCCTGACGTAGGGTATATGAATGTCTGCATGCACAGTTTGTGTGCAGTACTCACCCTGAGGATGAGACGTATGGCTGCCATGCCAGACGTGGCCATCACCTTGGCACTGTTGGGCACCAGGTTGAGCAGTGTGGGCATCAGGGTCTCTGCACAGTGGTCAAACTTGTTGCCCATTAGCGTGGACAGGTATCTGAAGAGGGGAGGGGAGAGATTGAACACATACAGCAAATCAATATCAATCAAAGATGTTAAATCTCCTCAGAAACATTTGATTCAACGTACTGGAACTTATACTGGACAAGAATATAAATGCAACATGCAACAATTTCAAAGATTTTAGTGAGTTACAGTTCATATAAGGAAATCAGACAATTGAAATAAATAAATTAGGCCCTAATCTATGGATTTCACATGACTGGGCAGGGGCGCAGCCATGGGTGGACCTGGGAGGGCATAGGCCCACCCACTGGGGAGCCAGGCCCAGCCAATCAGAATTAGTTTTTCTCTACAAAAGGGCTTTATTACAGACAGAAATACTTCTCAGCAAACCCCCCCTCCTCTGAAGATCCCGAAGGTGAAGAAGCCGGATGTGGAGATCCTGGGCTGGCGTGGTTACACGTGATCTGTGGTTGTTAGGCTGGTTGGACATATTGCCAAATTCATTGGAGGTGGCTTATGGTAGAGAAATTAACATTAAATTCTCTGGCAATTGCTCTGGTGGGCATTCCTGCAGTCTGTATGCTAATTGCACACTCCCTCAATTTGAGACATCTGTGTCATTGTGTTGTGTGACAAAACTGCACATTTTAGAGTGGCCTTTTATTGTCACCAGCACAAGTTTCACATTTGTAAGTAATCATCATGCTGTTTAATCAGCTTCTTGATAATGTGCCATGTAAAAATGTGTGCCATGTAAAATATGTGCCATGTAAAAAAGCTAACGTTTAAGTTCCTTGCTATGATATGAGAACATATGAAAGTTGGTGGTTCCTTTTAACATGAGACTTCAATATTCCAAGGTTTTAGGTTGTAGTTACTATAGTATTTATAGGACTATTTATCTCTGTACCATTTGTATTTCATATACCTTTGACTATTGGATGTTCTTATAGGCACTATAGTATTGCCAGTGTAACAGTATAGCTCCGTCCCCCTCCTCGCCCCTACCTGGGCTCGAACCAGGAACACATCGACATCAGCCACACTCGAAGCATTGTTACCCATCGCTCCACAAAAGCCAAGCGATGTTACCCATCGCTCCTTGCAGCGCAAGGGGAATAACTACTCCAAATCTAAAAGCGAGTGATGTTTGAAACAGTATTAGCGCACACCCAGCTAACTAGCTACAGCCATTAGGCTGATGGGCTTGAAGTCATAAACAGCGCTGTGCTTGCGAAGAGCTGCTGGCTCTAAATATTTAAATATTCTTGTTACATTGCACAACCTTCAATATATGTCATAATTACGTAAAATTCTGGCAAATTAGTTCGCAATGAGCCAGGCAGCCCAAACTGTTGCATATACCCTGACTCTGCGTGCAATGAACGCAAGAGAAATGACACAATTTCACCTGGTTAATATTGCCTGCTAAACTGGATTAGTAGTTATAACTAGTGATTATGATTGATAGTTTTTTATAAGATAAGTTTAATGCTAGCTAGCAACTTACCTTGGCTTACTGCATTCACGTAACAGGCAGGCTCCTCGTGGAGTGCAATGGTTGGAGCGTTGAACTAGTTAACTGTGCGGTTGCAAGATTGAAACCCCTGAGCTGACAAGGTGAAAATCTGTCGTTCTGCCCCTGAACAAGGCAGTTAACCCACAGTTCCTAGGCAGTCATTGAAAATAAGTATGTGTTCTTAACTGACTTGCCTAGTTAAATAAAAGGTATTTCCGATTGTTTTGAAAACTTGAAATCGGCCCTAATTAATCGGCCATTCCGATTAATCGATCGACCTCTAGTCAAGATACACATTTAAAGATCAGGTTGATTTACAAACTGGGCCAGATGGGACGAGGAGCTTCCCTCCCTTTAATGTCACCACTTTACTGTGGCATTTCCCAGAGCTGCTACATATGTAACCACTGCCTCTGGTCAGCCTTACTCAACCACTCTGAGATAGCAGCTTTTGGAACAGATGGTTAGCTCAACAGTGTAGATAACTCTACTTGGCATAGAAGTGGAAGAGAGAAGTTGAAAGCTGGTTTGCGTGTCTGCAGGTCCTTACCCCAGTGTGATGCAGGCCTCTCGTACCACCTGGGACCTCAGGTCTTTAGCAGACAGCTTCAGAGGGGCCTCCAGCAGACGGAGTTGCTGAGGGAAACTATCATACTCCAGCGCTCCAGCCAGGAGCAGAGAACGCACCTTCTTCAGCTAGACAGAGGAAACACAAACGTTTACGCTACAACAGTAGTTTCTGACTGTTTATAGACTACTACTGTCAACAAAGCCAGTATATACAGTACAAGGTGCTGAGATGGTCATGCAGACATTGATCATTGGTTCAGTGGTTGTGGTCCTTACAGCGATGACTCTGTGCTCCCAGTCGTTTTTGTCATCAGACAGAACCTCCCGGACCTTGGAGAGGTTGTCCTCCATCTCTCTGTTGGAGTGGATCTGGAGAGGAGAGGAAAGACAGGAGTCAGACTGGGGTTGATAGCAATTTATACTGTAAACACACACACAGAACCCCTATCTGTGCATGTTACCTGGATAGTAGGAACCTCTTCAAAAGCCTTGATGAAGTCCTCCTCATCTACTGCTCCTGCAGCAGCATCTTTAGCAGAGATCTTGCCGGGTCCGGTGGCAGAGCTGGGCCTGCGGACAGAAGCTGCAGCTACAGTCCTCCTCCCGCTGGGGGGCGCCTTGGAGGACGATGCGGAGGAGCAGGACCTGCCCCCGTCCACAGAGTCCTCATCATCAAAGTTCTTATCTGCCAGGGGAGAGAGGAGAGGAGTGGCGTTAGTCCAGTTTTAAGTTATATCATTTCTGCATTGGTGACCACCATGTTCATTAGGACACACCTTAGGGAAACAAAAACAAGCATTTTATATTGGACACCTAGCCTAGTATGTTCCAGTTTCACTTCTGTTTCCTGCCTACTGAGCTCGACCCTGTTGTTTGGGGTGAGTGTGTGGGTGTTGTAACCCACCCATCTGCCATGCTGGGTGTAGCTAGCTCATTTCATCTGGATTGTCACTGTTACATGAATACAATCTGTTCTGTCACCTCTACAGTTTTCCGGTTTACGAGGGATTATGAACGAAGAGAAAATATGATCCTGGAGAGATGCCTGGAGCCAACATTATTTCCCAGAAAGCTACGTGAGAGAACAGTAATGTACTCCTCAGCAGGAAGACAAACTGCACACCATTAAAAAATAAAAAATCTTAGGAGGGATTCATACAATAAAAATAGCGAATCAGAGCCTGTTTAAAGGTTGTGTCCCAAACATCATAGTAACGTTAGTGGTAATTATGAAAGACAGCAAAACAAGTCACCATTCAGACAACCAGACCGATATCTCCATAAACAAAGCAACAGGCAGGCACACGGAGAGAAACGCCCCGTTCACAGCTGTCTTCCCCCACTCATCCTCCTCACAACACTCCATTCCTCCACCAGACTGCTAACCTGTAATTACCATCAAACCAGTATATATCTACTAAGAGAGAGAGAGCGAGAGAGAGAAGAATTTGAGAAAGGCAGATCAATTGGGGAAAAGAGAGGAGGGAAAAAAAACATCGGGGAGTGTGAGAGGAATAGAGAGAGAGACACACACCACGTAAAGAGAATATATTATAAATAGCATCTGGTTCTTACAGGCACAGATCTTCTTACACACCAGCTTCCTCAGCATCATGATCTATAACACGCGCTCTAAAGTATTTCCTCACCACGCTTCTGCATCAGCAGTGTGTGTGTGTGTGTGTCTGTGTGACGCGTGCCTTTGTGAGGGTGCTTGTGCAGCTCTGTGATGACAGTGCTAGACCAGCTTCCCCCTTAAACCCTTCTGTCCAAGGGTTAGCTGTCAAACACAGTGGTGTGTGTGTGTGTGTGTGTGTGTGTGTGTGTGTGTGTGTGTGTGTGTGTGTGTGTGTGTGTGGCAGTTCCTGCATTGCCAGCCTGGTGTGACATGTCCTTAGGGACATTGGTTGTCCACCACAGAGGGAGGGGAGGGGCCAGCACCTGTGATGTCACCTCTGATCAATCATTGTTTATTCAGGGTGTTGCTGGAGGAAAAAACAAAAGGAACCTAGCCTGGTGGTCATTGGCCCAGGATAAAAAACACAGTTTATAGTCCCACTACTGTTACTTACGCACATTACGCATATTCATATGTATGAATACGTATGTAAATGAATTCCTATTTTTACAGCACGTCACACCATAACATTAGCATACCTCAACATTGTGTTGGCTTCATTTTTCCCTGGAGCCTGTCTAGCATGCTGTCAAACTATCTCAGTGAAAACCGTCACTAGCTCACCCACCCAGTTAAGAAAGCCATTGTTACAACATAACAAAAGCATAAAATCAATTATGCTTTGCCTCATGAAAGCTGCTGATATTATACATAGTTTGCCTGGAGTCACCCTGCTCTAGCATCCATCTGCCCATAGTTTGCCTGGAGTCACCCTGCTCTAGCATCCATCTGCCCATAGTTTGCCTGGAGTCACCCTGCTCTAGCATCCATCTGCCCATAGTTTGCCTGGAGTCACCCTGCTCTAGCATCCATCTGCCCATAGTTTGCCTGGAGTCACCCTGCTCTAGCATCCATCTGCCCATAGTTTGCCTGGAGTCACCCTGCTCTAGCATCCATCTGCCCTTAGTTTATATAAAAGAAAACATAAAGCACATACTGCTTTTAGAAAACATCCCTCTCATGTTTGTATGCATACTCACACAGCAGTGCTTTATTACACTGATCGAGAGTCAAGTTATGGCCCCTTAGCTCTCTAGTGTAGTGTTAGTTATTTAGGTGTGGCGTGTGGGGGTTAGCATTATCACTGTGAGACAACAGTCTCAGTGATGACTGAGGTTAGCATTATCACTGTGAGACAACAGTCTCAGTGATGACTGAGGTTAGCATTATCACTGTGAGACAATAGTCAATACAGTGATGACTGAGGTTAGCATTATCACTGTGAGACAACAGTCTCAGTGATGACTGAGGTTAGCATTATCACTGTGAGACAACAGTCTCAGTGATGACTGAGGTTAGCATTATCACTGTGAGACAACAGTCAATACAGTGATGACTGAGGTTAGCATTATCACTGTGAGACAATAGTCTCAGTGATGACTGAGGTTAGCATTATCACTGTGAGACAACAGTCTCAGTGATGACTGAGGTTAGCATTATCACTGTGAGACAACAGTCTCAGTGATGACTGAGGTTAGCATTATCACTGTGAGACAATAGTCTCAGTCATGACTGAGGTTATCATTATCACTGTGAGACAATAGTCTCAGTGATGACTGAGGTTATCATTATCACTGTGAGACAATAGTCAATACAGTGATGACTGAGGTTAGCATTATCACTGTGAGACAATAGTCAATACAGTGATGACTGAGGTTATCATTATCACTGTGAGACAATAGTCAATACAGTGATGACTGAGGTTAGCATTATCACTGTGAGACAATAGTCAATACAGTGATGCCTGAGGTTATCATTATCACTGTGAGACAATAGTCAATACAGTGATGACTGAGGTTAGCATTATCACTGTGAGACAATAGTCAATACAGTGATGACTGAGGTTAGCATTATCACTGTGAGACAATAGTCAATACAGTGATGACTGAGGTTAGCATTATCACTGTGAGACAATAGTCTCAGTGATGACTGAGGTTAGCATTATCACTGTGAGACAATAGTCAATACAGTGATGACTGAGGTTAGCAATATTGTACCAAAGAAACAGAGACGGGACTGCAGCCTGTGAAATGCATGTGAAAAGGCTCATCCAACAGCATCTATCTTACTGACGGCACACGTTCCATTTGCTTTGCACTGAGGCTAGCAGCATCAGGGTACCAGAGAGACAGGGAGGAGACTGCAGCATGTGGGATGGCTCAATCCTTTACTAGGAGGAAATGTCAACTTTATTCAACAGCATTCATCTCATTAACTGAACAACTTCAAATCAGTTTTTCCCTGATCGTTAAATGACATGGAGAGTTTCAGACATAGTTAGAACAAGATAGATAGAACTGTTCTATATCTATGGTCTTAGAGCACTGAAAGAATAGCCTGAGACAAACTCCATGATAATGTTCAGAGAACCCTCCCAAATACCATCTCTAAACGGAGGCTATTTACCTTCAGTTTATTGATTGCAGCAGTTACAGCAGCACTTAATCAAACACTGACACAAAAATGTCTTGAGCTGATTCATACACACATAGGGAGCCATTAACATAGCGAGCGGATGGACGGACACACACACACACCCGTCCTCCCTGGGGGCAGTAGTTAGGTCGTTAGCAGTGTGTCTGTAGCCTGTGGCAGAGGAGGGGTCATGTTAGTAATCCACATCATCATCTAACTCCATCACATCCTGCCTACTCTGCCTTCAGCCTGCTCTGCCCTCAGCCTGCTCTGCCCTCAGCCTGCTCTGCCCTCAGCCTGCTCTGCCCTCAGCCTGCTCTGCCCTCAGCCTGCTCTGCCCTCAGCCTGCTCTGCCCTCAGCCTGCTCTGCCCTCAGCCTGCTCTGCCCTCAGCCTGCTCTGCCCTCAGCCTGCTCTGCCTTCAGCCTGCTCTGCCCTCAGCCTGCTCTGCCCTCAGCCTGCTCTGCCCTCAGCCTGCTCTGCCCTCAGCCTGCTCTGCCCTCAGCCTGCTCTGCCCTCAGCCTGCTCTGCCCTCAGCCTGCTCTGCCCTCAGCCTGCTCTGCCTAGTGATATGATTACTGTAAGCTGGACTGTCCTGTTCTACATGTAGGCTACTATGTGACTATGTATTATATGACCTATTTCTTGAGCTGAATGCTCAAAGTCTTGGACACTGGTCAATGACTGTGTGGAGTAGAGGTCGACCGATTATGATTTTTCAGCGCCGATACCGATTATTGGAGGACCCAAAAAAAAGTTGCTACCGATTCATTTTTATTTATTTATTTGTAATAATGACAATTACAACAATACTGAATGAACACTTATTTTTACTTAATATAATACATCAATAAAATCAATTTAGCTTTAAATAAATAATGAAACATGTTCAATTTGGTTTAAATAATGCAAAAACAAAGTGTTGGAGAAGAAAGTAAAAGTGCAATATGTGCCATGTAAGAAAGCTAATGTTTAAGTTCCTTGCTCAGAACATGAGAACACATGAAAGCTGGTGGTTCCTTTTAACATGAGTCTTCAATATTCCCAGGTAAGAAGTTTTAGATTGTAGTTATTATAGGACTATTTCTCGCTATACGATTTGTATTTCATATCCCTTTGACTATTGGATGTTCTTATAGGCACTTTAGTATTGCCAGTGTAACAGTATAGCTTCCGTCCCTCTCCTCGCCCCTACCTGGGCTCGAATCAGGGACACATCGACAACAGCAACCCTCGAAGCAGCGTTACCCATTCAGAGCAAGGGGAGAAAGCATTGCGAAGAGCTGCTGGCAAAACGCACGAAAGTGCTGTTTGAATGAATGCTTTCGAGCCTGCTGGTGCCTACCATCGCTCAATCAGACTGCTCTATCAAATCATAGACTTAATTATAACATAACACACAGAAATACGAGCCGTAGGTCATTAATACCGTCAAATCCGGAAACTATCATCTCAAAAACAAGAGGTTTATTATTTCAGTGAAATACGGAACCGTTCTATATTTTATCTAACAGGTGGCATCCCTAAGTCTAAATATTCTTGTTACATTACACAACCTTCAATGTTATGTCATAATTACGTACAATTCTGGCAAATTAGTTCGCAATGAGCCAGTCTGCCCAAACTGTTGCATATACCCTGACTCTGCGTGCAATGAACGCAAGAGAAGTGACACAATTTCACCTGGTTAATATTGCCTGCTAACCTGGATTTATTTTAGCTAAATATGCAGGTTTAAAAATATATACTTCTGTGCATTGATTTTAAGAAAGGCATTGATGTTTATGGTTAGGTATAGTCGCAAATGTGCTTTTGTTAAATCATTACCCCGTTTGGCGAAGTTGGCTGTCTTTGTTAGGAAGAAATAGTCTTCACACAGTTCGCAACGAGCCAGGCGGCCCAAACTGCTGCATATACCCTGACTCTGTTGCAAGAGAAGTGACACAAATTTTCTACTTAAAATAGGTTTGAAAATATATACTTGTGTATTGATTTTAAGAAAGGCATTGATATTTATGGTTAGGTTCACGTTGGAGCAACGACAGTCCTTTCTCGCTGCATCGATTATATGCAATGCAGGAGACGCTAGATAAACTAGTAATATCATCAACCATGTGTAGTTATAACTAGTGATTATGATTGATTGATTGTTTTTATAAGATAAGTTTAATGCTAGCTAGCAAATTACCTTGGCTTCTTACTGCATTCGCGTAACAGGCAGGCTCCTCGTGGAGTGCAATGTAAAGGCATGTGGTCAGAGCGTTGGACTAGTTAACCATAAGGTTGCAAGATTGAATCCCCGAGCTGACGAGGTAAAAAATCTGTCGTTCTGCCCCTGAACAAGGCAGTTAACCCACCGTTCCTAGGCCGTCATTGAAAATAAGAATGTGTTCTTAACTGACTTGCATAGTTAAATAAAGGTGTAAAAAATATTATTTTTTGTGTGCAAAAATCGGTGTCCAAAAATACTGATTTCCGATTGTTTTGAAAACTTGAAATCAGCCCTAATTAATCAGCCACTCCGATTAATCGGTCAACCTCTAGTATGGAGGATTGGTAGGGAAAGACAGGTAAGACCATCAGTGACTTGTCCTTGATGATAGAAGAGGAATAATATGTCATGGAGAGGTTGTCCTCTCTGGCGCCCTCTGCTGGTGAAAGTGAAACTGCATTGTCTGCCCCATAGAGACAGTCACATCATTGTATGGCTCTATCTAGTTCACAGGAAGTTGTCTGACTGTAGTCTACATCCTTCAGGAAGTTTAACAGTTCAAGTGTCCCCCAACCGCCACAGATTCTCTCTCCAACTAAAACCTCCCCAACACTGCAGGACTGCCATTGACCGCTTTCTGACTGCTGCTAGAGTTGCTCTATAAAGCAATATTATGTAGGAAACTGCTAGCTAGAGCTAGACAAGTACATGGAAGAGAAAGGAAGCCATACGTGACAGCACAGCAGAACTGATATAGGTCAGTACTCAGGCTTCAGGAATGTTACTGAAATGATGCACTGCACTGCCAAACTCAAAGATCAAGGAGAGAACAGACAAAACAAAAATGGATGGGTGGATGGATGGAGAGGATGTCTGTATCTCTGGGGAACAGGAACAGAACAGTAACTTAATGCATTTCTCAGTATATGGAATATCACCAAGGGTCATTATTGCGGTTTCAGGATTACTATAAGGACAAACACTTACTAACAAAACCACCATAAAAATTCACTAGGGAAGAATGCCATTAACAGAATACACACTACACTACCTAATCTGTCCACTAGATGCTGAAGCACCCTGTGTGCTGCACAGGTTGGCATTTATTGGGATGACTCATGTACTGGAGGCAGCTCTGCAGGGTCGTCACTAGCTGGCACAGCCACAAAGTCATAAAAATCAAAGTCAAAAAAGTCATAAAACCACATGCCTAACCTTAAATTAAAGGAAAGATTAACCCATTCTGATTTGTATATTGTTTTGGTGCATTTATGAGCAATGTTATATTCTTTACCAGGGCAAATATTTGTGGTGTATCTGAGCTATTGCCGTTCACACACCCGGTATGACGTAGCATTGCAATAAAGCTGCTCTCACGAGATTGGAAGTGAGATTGCGAAAACACCTTTTAGATTGCGAAAACATCGATTATACATTTCAATACTGGCCAATGTCATAACGCTGGAGGTTGTCTGAGCATTTGTTCACAAAAAAAAATGTTCTCACATATTACTGTTATTTAACATTGTAAATTATAGGAATTGGTGGTTTTGGGTGGATCTTTCCTTTAAGAACAATTTTGACTTTGAAATTGGCCCATCTAGTGGAAATTGCTCAGCTCTGTCTCCAGGACAAGATTTATCCCAATAAACCTGTGTGTGCTGCATGCGCAAGTGGCTGCAGAGCAGATGAGTCCTCATTTCACTCCACATTCTGCAGCATCCTAACTGCGTGGTAGGCAGCACTGGTAATCCCTGGGACACAGATTTATATTTGTGGATTTCTTAGGCTCAGGCGATGCTTTTCTCATGTCCGTTCTAAACTGGAGGGTGAGAAAGAATGGAAGTATTTTCTTTAGTTCCCTCCATGCAAGTGTCTCCTGTCCTGACTGATTCAGGCTCCAGGGGTTCTGAGTACCCAGCTGATCTGGGGGGAGATAGCCTGGTACCAGATCTGTCTAAGGCTGGGGGGAAGAGCATTGCTGCACTGAGTGGCATTCTGTTTTCAACAACTAGTTCCTCCAGCACTGTCCTGGTCTGTCTGTCTGTGAGCCTGTCACTCTAGTCAGCAGTTTACATAAGTCTGAGGGCTTCAGGCTAGGCTAATGTTCAGCACAATGTCATTAGTGATCTCTCATTATGCTGATGCCTATAAGAGCAAACAGGGACCGCTCAGATAAAACACCCACCCCATCCCTCGCTCACTCTGAGACACACGCATGTGCACACGCACAGGCGGACACGCACAGGCGGACACACACAGGCAGACACACAGGCAGACACACACAGGCATACACGCACAGGCGGACACGCACAGGCGGACACACAGGCGGACACACACAGGCGGGCACGCACAGGCAGACACGCACAGGCGGACACGCACAGGCGGACACGCACAGGCGGACACGCACAGGCAGACACGCACAGGCAGACACGCACAGGCAGACAGTCACAGGCGCGCACACTGAATAATAATAACCATTACTAAAGCATTTGACAATGTTCTGCTTCCCTATAATCCCTAAAGGATTTAAATCCATGTGAATCTAACGTTGGGAAAAGGAGAGAAAGAGAGCTCACGCATACTTGGTATCGTTCCTTGACAGCCCGCTATGGGAGGAGTTCCCTGTTGCCATGGTAAAATAACCATAGAAAGGCTTAAGTGGCAGATCAGGTTCAAGACTCTCTTCCCATTGATTGCTCATGTGTCAAGGAGGGTCAAAGATCATCTACCTGGTCATTCAGCTACACTCTTCAGGCTTTTAAATGAGAGATCTCTGATTACTGAATGTAGGATGAAAAGACGATCTTTCCACAGTGCTTGAAAGGCTCTGTTAATTAAAACTGATCTGCTTTGCTACGTAATAAGACAGCCAACAAAGCAAACATATTTTACACACAGAGGGGAAAGTGTGTCCCTAAGGAGCCACCGTACCAGTGGGATCTCTCATACTTTACGGGCAGTGGCGACTGGCTCCATGTTTGCCAGGGTGAGCAGACAGAAATCAGAGACTGAAAATAAGCAAAGAGTCAGTATTAAGTGTGGCCAAGTGTTAGGTGAATGTTGAGTGTTGTAAACAAAGGCAAGAATGTGGTAAAGTAATGGTCTGGCTCTCACCATAAAGTACTACATCCCACTCTGGTAAAGGCAAAACAAAGTGAAAGCCTCCAGCATCAAGTGTACTGTCAGGAGTTAGGCCTAACCTATTCATCAAAGTATGAAAGGACAGAGGTAGACAGACAGACTGGGGATTTAGAACAGAGCCTGCAGCAGCATCCTAACAGTGAAGGTTAGTGGATGTGCTTCAGTCAGACACTTAGTTATGTCTTCAACTCTAGACAGCCGGTTTATTCTGAGCCATGACGTTTGTAAAAATCCTATAACAAACAAGATATAAAGCCTAGGTCAAGCAGCACAACAACATCTGTCCCTATATAGTGCACTACTTTTAAACAGGGCCATATGGTCAACTGTAGTGCATACGATGAAAAGGATGCCATGTGGGACTCACCCTAAATGTTTGGGTTCAGAGTCAAGACTCTGCTGCTGTGACAAATGGGACAATAAAGGCCAGATCTGAAAGGGGAAAAAACACAGGTAAAATGCCATAAACCCAAAAAATATTTGGGGAAATGTTATCACAGCATAGACACACACAGCTGAGACCCGGGCTCTGGGCTGTTTCAGAGGGGGAAAAGTATGTTTCTATACGACTTCATTATAACAAAACAAACAGGTCAGCTCCTCAGTAGTCTCTCTATGTCTCTCTAGAGGAGCATATAGTTAGTTCTTAATGAAGAGTCAATCAAAGGTTGAGATAAAAGACAGCATCCATCTGTCAGTGAGGAAAATCCACCCAGCAGGCTGAAGGGCAATGTCAATAAATTGAACACTGATTGAGATATCCCTGCGTCTATGGCAAGACAGACAGTGATGGATATTCACTTTCTCAGTGGTACTCTTATGGTTATAGCAAGGGCAGTAAAGGAAAGCATTACTTCTATTATTATTAAACTATCCAATTTTATCCTCCAGAATATATATTACAGCAAACAATATGTACTGATAGAAGATAAGACCATTTTATTGGAGAGAATGTATAAGAAAGGTATGATGTTTATGAATGACATTGTAAACAACCAATTCATCTGTGCATATGGAGATGTATGCTGAATACAAAATGATCTAGAAGAAAAAGAAACACACACCTATTTAGGCGAGGTGCTGGCTAGAGGTGCTGGCTAGCGGAGTAGAAAACTAGAAACTAAAAGAGAGCCGTACACTCTAGGAGCTCAGATGCAAAAATGTAATTACCAACGTTTCGACGTCGAAACATCTGAGCTCCTAGAGTGTGCGAATGCAAAATGATAAAACTTACTCATGGCAGCTCTGCCACAACAATGGGAAAGGCAATTATTTAAGAGAAAATAATGAATTGGTTTGTCTGACACCAATTCAAAATCATAAATGGCTTAAAATTACTAATATAAATCAAAGTGGGCTAGGGTCAGTCTGTTATATCTGGTGTACTTCTCCTGTCTTATCTGGTGTACTTCTCCTGTTATATCTGGTGTACTTCTCCTGTCTTATCTGGTGTACTTCTCCTGTCTTATCTGGTGTACTTCTCCTGTCTTATCTGGTGTACTTCTCCTGTCTTATCTGGTGTACTTCTCCTGTCTTATCTGGTGTACTTCTCCTGTTATATCTGGTGTACTTCTCCTGTCTTATCTGGTGTACTTCTCCTGTCTTATCTGGTGTACTTCTCCTGTCTTATCTGGTGTACTTCTCCTGTCTTATCTGGTGTACTTCTCCTGTTATATCTGGTGTACTTCTCCTGTCTTATCTGGTGTACTTCTCCTGTCTTATCTGGTGTAATTCTCCTGTTATATCTGGTGTACTTCTCCTGTCTTATCTGGTGTACTTCTCCTGTCTTATCTGGTGTACTTCTCCTGTCTTATCTGGTGTACTTCTCCTGTCTTATCTGGTGTAATTCTCCTGTCTTATCTGGTGTAATTCTCCTGTCTTATCTGGTGTAATTCTCCTGTCTTATCTGGTGTACTTCTCCTGTTATATCTGGTGTACTTCTCCTGTTATATCTGGTGTACTTCTCCTGTCTTATCTGGTGTACTTCTCCTGTCTTATCTGGTGTAATTCTCCTGTTATATCTGGTGTACTTCTCCTGTCTTATCTGGTGTACTTCTCCTGTCTTATCTGGTGTAATTCTCCTGTTATATCTGGTGTACTTCTCCTGTTATATCTGGTGTACTTCTCCTGTCTTATCTGGTGTACTTCTCCTGTCTTATCTGGTGTACTTCTCCTGTCATATCTGGTGTACTTCTCCTGTCTTATCTGGTGTACTTCTCCTGTCTTATCTGGTGTACTTCTCCTGTCTTATCTGGTGTACTTCTCCTGTTATATCTGGTGTACTTCTCCTGTTATATCTGGTGTACTTCTCCTGTCTTATCTGGTGTACTTCTCCTGTCTTATCTGGTGTACTTCTCCTGTTATATCTGGTGTACTTCTCCTGTCTTATCTGGTGTAATTCTCCTGTCTTATCTGGTGTACTTCTCCTGTCTTATCTGGTGTACTTCTCCTGTCTTATCTGGTGTACTTCTCCTGTTATATCTGGTGTACTTCTCCTGTCTTATCTGGTGTACTTCTCCTGTCTTATCTGGTGTACTTCTCCTGTCTTATCTGGTGTACTTCTCCTGTCTTATCTGGTGTACTTCTCCTGTCTTATCTGGTGTACTTCTCCTGTTATATCTGGTGTACTTCTCCTGTCTTATCTGGTGTACTTCTCCTGTCTTATCTGGTGTACTTCTCCTGTCTTATCTGGTGTACTTCTCCTGTCTTATCTGGTGTACTTCTCCTGTCTTATCTGGTGTACTTCTCCTGTTATATCTGGTGTACTTCTCCTGTCTTATCTGGTGTACTTCTCCTGTCTTATCTGGTGTACTTCTCCTGTCTTATCTGGTGTACTTCTCCTGTTATATCTGGTGTACTTCTCCTGTTATATCTGGTGTACTTCTCCTGTCTTATCTGGTGTACTTCTCCTGTCTTATCTGGTGTACTTCTCCTGTTATATCTGGTGTACTTCTCCTGTCTTATCTGGTGTACTTCTCCTGTCTTATCTGGTGTACTTCTCCTGTCTTATCTGGTGTACTTCTCCTGTTATATCTGGTGTACTTCTCCTGTTATATCTGGTGTACTTCTCCTGTCTTATCTGGTGTACTTCTCCTGTCTTATCTGGTGTACTTCTCCTGTTATATCTGGTGTACTTCTCCTGTCTTATCTGGTGTAATTCTCCTGTCTTATCTGGTGTACTTCTCCTGTCTTATCTGGTGTACTTCTCCTGTCTTATCTGGTGTACTTCTCCTGTTATATCTGGTGTACTTCTCCTGTCTTATCTGGTGTACTTCTCCTGTCTTATCTGGTGTACTTCTCCTGTCTTATCTGGTGTACTTCTCCTGTCTTATCTGGTGTACTTCTCCTGTCTTATCTGGTGTACTTCTCCTGTTATATCTGGTGTACTTCTCCTGTCTTATCTGGTGTACTTCTCCTGTCTTATCTGGTGTACTTCTCCTGTCTTATCTGGTGTACTTCTCCTGTCTTATCTGGTGTACTTCTCCTGTCTTATCTGGTGTACTTCTCCTGTCTTATCTGGTGTACTTCTCCTGTCTTATCTGGTGTACTTCTCCTGTCTTATCTGGTGTACTTCTCCTGTCTTATCTGGTGTACTTCTCCTGTCTTATCTGGTGTACTTCTCCTGTTATATCTGGTGTACTTCTCCTGTCTTATCTGGTGTACTTCTCCTGTCTTATCTGGTGTACTTCTCCTGTCTTATCTGGTGTACTTCTCCTGTCTTATCTGGTGTACTTCTCCTGTCTTATCTGGTGTACTTCTCCTGTCTTATCTGGTGTACTTCTCCTGTCTTATCTGGTGTACTTCTCCTGTCTTATCTGGTGTACTTCTCCTGTCTTATCTGGTGTACTTCTCCTGTCTTATCTGGTGTACTTCTCCTGTCTTATCTGGTGTACTTCTCCTGTCTTATCTGGTGTACTTCTCCTGTTATATCTGGTGTACTTCTCCTGTCTTATCTGGTGTACTTCTCCTGTCTTATCTGGTGTACTTCTCCTGTCTTATCTGGTGTACTTCTCCTGTCTTATCTGGTGTACTTCTCCTGTCTTATCTGGTGTACTTCTCCTGTCTTATCTGGTGTACTTCTCCTGTCTTATCTGGTGTACTTCTCCTGTCTTATCTGGTGTACTTCTCCTGTCTTATCTGGTGTACTTCTCCTGTCTTATCTGGTGTAATTCTCCTGTCTTATCTGGTGTACTTCTCCTGTCTTATCTGGTGTACTTCTCCTGTCTTATCTGGTGTACTTCTCCTGTCTTATCTGGTGTAATTCTCCTGTTATATCTGGTGTAATTCTCCTGTCTTATCTGGTGTCCTGTGTGAATTTAAGTATGCTCTCTCCCTCCCCTCAGGATTACCTGGGATTACCATGCCTCAGGACTACCTGGCCTGATGACTCCTGGCTGTCCCTGTCCACCTGGCCGTGCTGCTGCTCCAGTTTCAACTGATCTGCCTGCGGCTATGGAACCCTGACCTGTTCACTGGACGTGTTAATTTGTCCCGCACATGCTGTTTTCAACTCTCTCTCTCTCTCTCTACTTCACATGCTGTTTTCAACTCTCTCTCGCTCTCTACTTCACATGCTCTTTTCAACTCTCTCTCGCTCTCTCTACTTCACCTGCTGTTTTCAACTCTCTCTCGCTCCCACTACTTCACCTGCTGTTTTCAACTCTCTCTCTCTCTACTTCACCTGCTGTTTTCAACTCTCTCTCTACTTCACCTACTGTTTTCAACTCTCTCTCGCTCTCTCTACTTCACCTGCTGTTTTCAACTCTCTCTCACTCTCTCTACTTCACCTGCTGTTTTCAACTCTCTCTCACTCTCTTTACTTCACCTGCTGTTTTCAACTCTCTCTCTCTCTACTTCACCTGCTGTTTTCAACTCTCTCTCTCTCTCTACTTCACCTGCTGTTTTCAACTCTCTCTCTACTTCACCTGCTGTTTTCAACTCTCTCTCGCTCTCTCTACTTCACCTGCTGTTTCAACTCTCTCTCGCTCTCTCTA
The DNA here is from genome assembly GCF_002021735.2 of Oncorhynchus kisutch. Classification (NCBI taxonomy): domain Eukaryota; kingdom Metazoa; phylum Chordata; class Actinopteri; order Salmoniformes; family Salmonidae; genus Oncorhynchus; species Oncorhynchus kisutch. The sequence goes on from NC_034199.2 coordinate 35,990,309, forward strand.
CTTCACCTGCTGTTTTCAACTCTCTCTCGCTCTCTCTACTTCACCTGCTGTTTCAACTCTCTCTCGCTCTCTCTACTTCACCTGCTGTTTCAACTCTCTCTCGCTCTCTCTACTTCACCTGCTGTTTTCAACTCTCTCTCGCTCTCTCTACTTCACCTGCTGTTTCAACTCTCTCTCTCTACTTCACCTGCTGTTTCAACTCTCTCTCGCTCTCTCTACTTCACCTGCTGTTTTCAACTCTCTCTTGCTCTCTCTACTTCACCTGCTGTTTTCGATTCTCTCCCTCTCGCTCCCTCTACTTCACCTGCTGTTTCGGCCTCTGATTGCTTGGCTATGAAAAGCCAACTGACATTTACTCCTGAGGTATTGACCTGTTGCACCCCCTACAACCACTGTGATTATTATTTGACCCTGCTGGTCATCTATGAACGTTTGAACATATTGAAGATCAATCTGGCCTTAATGGCCATGTACTCTTATAATGTCATCCCGGCACAACCAGAAGAGGACTGGCCACCCCTCAGAGCCTGGTTCCTCTAGGTTTCTTGCTAGGTTCCTGCTCTTCCTATAATATCAGTGTGCGGTTCCACCTGCAAACTGTATTGCTGGAGGATTTGAAGGACCACAGACAGTCAATAGGAAATATCATTGTCGTGCTCTTGGGTACATTTTTATTTTGGGGGCAATTTCGTCTGAAATGTTGCAGATAAGGAGGTTCAAGTCCCTAGTGAGACACCATAGGAGAATGGAGGGGTGTAATTGGGAGAAGAAATGGTAGAAGTATTATTTACTGGGAAAGATGGGTTGATCTGTGCCTGTCTGAAGGGTGGAATTGATGAGTGTTGGAATTATTATGTACACAAATGTACAGTATAAATGTGAGATCCTCCAATCAGGGGTGAGGGTGGGGTTATTGTCTGTTTTGCGTTTCACTATTTATATTTGTTGGTTTGGTTTCGTGCTGTGAGCGGTGGGCTGGTCCTGGTTGTTATGGTTGCGCTCACTTCCATGCTTGGTTTTTCCCGCCCTTGGAAAATCCCTTTTGCCGGCATCTCAGGGCAAGCACACCCACTGACCAAAACACCCATCTGCATTGTCTATGTATTGTATTGTTGTTGTTTAAAAAAAAAATATATATATATATATATACACACACACACACACACACAGTGTACAAAACATTAAGAACACACATACACAATCTGTCTCAATTGTCTCAAGGCATAAAAATGACATCAATAAGTGATCATAGCTTTCATCTAGATTCACCTGGTCAGTCGGTCAAGAAAAGAGCGGGTGTTCTTAACGTTTTGTACACTCAGTGTAGACAATTTTGTATTCATTTTAGCCATTGAATTCTATTGTGCAAATATACTGTGCGTTATAGGAAAATAATGCATGCTCTAGAATGTCCTTCAAGCCAATCAGAAAGGTCTATTCAACATTGCCATGGTATAATGACATTCAACAGGCAGTGAATGTGTCTGTCTCAGAGCTCCAATAGTTAATGTGTCTGACTCAGGGCTTCATTTAGTTCTGATGGGAGAGAGAGCAGAGAGAAGGAAATGAGGTTGTATCTGAAACCATTTCCTCTGAGCAGGAACGAGCTGCAACAAACACTCAAACCGGACAGTTTTATCTCAATGTCTTCATTCAAATGGGCGGCAGGTAGCCTAGTGGTTAGAGCGTTGGACTAATAACGGAAAGGTTGCTAGATCGAATTCCCGAGCTGACATAGTGAAAATCTGTTGTTCTGCCCCTGAACAAGGCAGTTAACCCACTGTTTCTAGGCCGTCATTGAAAATAAGAATGTGTTCTTAACTGACTTGCCGAGTTAAATAAAGGTCAAATATCTAAATAAAAAAGCAGGCAGAGTGAGAACAGAGAGAGAGAGAGCTTTGACTGCTACGGTTAGAACTGTACTAGCATAAAGCAAAGGCTTGAGATGTTTTCTCACACGTGAGCTGGGGAACGTGGAATATGTGGTGGGCCCACACCCCCATCATATAAACACCGTGCTGAAGCTGAGCAAAATTGAGAAGTTCAACAATGTTCAACAACACACGTGAATGACGACAACTCTCTGAAGAACAGATTAGTAGGCTAAATAAAAACCCAGTTGGTAACATGCACTGACTAATTTTTTCCTGATGGGTGGCAAACCTTCAGTAAAGCTTTGGCAGAGCCGCCCATGCCCGGGCAAGAAGGTCCTGCACACCCTAACACAGACCTCAAAGACACCCATTCATTACTAGGTCCACGTGGGCAGACAGCTATTCACAAAATACACTTGGTTGGCATCCTCATGGACAAAGTTAGAAGTGGACAAAAGGGACAGTCAGAGAGTTTGTTTATCGTCACTGATTTCAGTCTCTCTGTCCCTCTAATCACAAACATCTTACATCATTCAAGATCCATCTAATAAAAACAAACATTTTTTTATCTTCTTATCTAATCAACAACATTCATGTCTGTATTTATGTATCACATTTCCCAACAACAGTGATGGAGATGTGATGCGGAGTCATTGAGAGTGTACAGATGTAGGATCTTAATATTAGCCAGTTTGCTACAGGAGGAAAATAATCCTGAAATGTGAATTATAATTAATGGACATTTTTGTAGGGGTTGATCATTTTCTTCTAAGGGAAAATAAAGTCTGAAATGTTATTAAATTGCAAACTTCCAAAGCCTTTTTAAACATCAATTACTCCTACAAGTTTTAAATGTCCTGTAGTGGGTGATCAAATTAAGATGCTACATCTGTACAAACCATAAATTGTTAGTTTGAATTAACAGAGCTTTATACTGCATCACTGTCATTTAACTCCCTACTATCCCCTTGGACAAGTAGGCTACTGCTTGGTATTACAGTAGCCCTTAGCTTCCATTACATATCTAGGTCTGGCATTTGGCCTTAATGTTTGCAAGTGGATGAATGGGTAAAGGTTATTCTTACCAGGCCTCTGGTGTTATGTCCATCCTTCACACACACAGCTGTCCAGGGTCAAGTTAAGTACACCCTGTCACCAGCCCTAGTCTGCCACAGTGAACAGCACTGGAATGATACTCTGCCCCAGTGACCAGCACTGGAATGATACCCTGCCCCAGTGACCAGCACTGGAATGATACCCTGCCCCAGTGACCAGCACTGGAATGATACTCTGCTCCAGTGACCAGCACTGGAATGATACTCTGCCCCAGTGACCAGCACTGGAATGATACTCTGCCCCAGTGACCAGCACTGGAATGATACTCTGCCCCAGTGACCAGCACTGGAATGATACTCTGCCACAGTGACTGCAATGGTTTCCTAAAGGTACATTATTAATAATGTGTGTGTGTTTTGTGTGCGATGTGTGTGCCTGAGAGAGAGCTGCTGCTGCCCTGTCAGTCACAAACCAGTCAGTCCAGTCACCCTACCGCTCAACCATCCAAGAGTGTGTGTGCGCATCAGTGTTTCCTCTGGAAAATGTGTTAGCTTTGGGGGAAAGTTAGCGGGGGTGAGGGTCCCCCCTATTTTGGTGGGTTCCGGTGTCCTCCCCCCAAAACAAAATATGTATAAGTACTGAAAAGCTTGGTTCTTGTGACTTTTTAAAAGGAAAAAACTCAAATAAACCAAACTAAAATATAATTTCCACCCCCAGAAATGAGTTCAATAACATATTGGTAAAAGTATTATTGTATACAGGATGCAATTTAAAGTTGAGTGCTGCAGCTATCTAAAGAAACACAACAGAGACTTTTCTGAAATTAAAAAAGTTTATCTGGACAGAACAGAGGAACATGAGACTGAACATGAATTAGAGTCCACTAATTCATGTCCATCACAAAAGAAGGGTGTTGGAAATCTCTTTCCAGGTTCTGACAAAAACCTAGTTCTAACATAGTTTACAGCCCTTGTCAGAGCACTTTATTCTTCTGGGCTTTTGGAAAAAGATTTCCAACGCCCTCCTGTAATTGAGCTCCTTGATGGGAGGGCCATTGATGGAGAGCTGCATGCAGGTGGATAGATGCTCTCCCTGCAGTCTGTTTTGACCTGCAATACCAGAAAGAATAATAAGAGAAGAGAGAGGGACAAAGAGGATGTACTTTCAGATTTAAATGTTCTTGTTTCATTGCAGAGAAGTCCCTCACAATTAGCGGAAGACACTGGTATAGTCAGTGCGATCGCTGCCAGCTGACTAAGGCAGGGGTAGACTGCCCTCACTCACCAAACTGCGAGGCCAGCATTGTCATTGCTGTCAGCTGGTCCAATCCCTGAAATACATGAAAAACTCAAATATGTACAAGATTAACGAAGAGCCAATAGTGGTAGTTCAACAGGATTGGGTTGGGCAACATGCCATACCTTAAATTTTCCAACTAGCACGTTGCTTGTAAGAGGGCCACAGCCTCTGACGCTTGCAAGAACTGCCTGGAGAGGAGGGTCAGGTTAAAAGGTGTTTATCCTCTCACTAGAGAATGCAGCCTGAAGGCCCCCAGAATCTCCAGGTGTTGGAACCTCCGGTTTAGGCTGTCCTGGAGGCCAACCAGATATGGATCCATGACTAAATTACAGCACAAAATAGAAAATAAGTGATTAATAGCCGTTAGTTTTAATTTATCCAACACACGTGATGTAACATTGGTTTCATCACAGCATTTGAAAATAAATGTTTTACCTCCTCTCTGAACCAAACCCAGAACTGCTCCCTGGTCTTGGTCTTCTCCACCTGGCCTCCTCTCCCTCCAGACCCATTGGGTCATCGAGGTCCTGGTGGAGTTGGCTCAGAAATAAACACATAATGCTGTGGACTAGTATAGACTAAATATGCACAAACATTTTTAGCCCTTAGATTAATTAAAGGATATTCGACTAACCATGTGGCGTATTATATAGCCACGGCTTCAGTTTCTAAATTTTAAACCACTTTAAAATCCCATCCGGATTGCCGGTGGTGCGCCCTTGGCCTTACTCCTCTCTCTTTTTCTCCTTCCATCTCCCTTCCTGGCTCTCTCCTTTCCTCTGTTCCACTCTGCTCCCCTCTCTCCTTTTCGCACCTCCATCTCCCCTCCTGGCGCTTTCCTTTCCTCTGCTCCATTCTGTCCCTTATGCATCCCTACCTCACACCCGGGATTCCACCTCTTCTCTGTCTAGTAAAGTAAGCCATACACTTGTTATAAAAACGATAGCTTAAGCTTTTAAAGAGTTAGCTAACAAAATAAAGTTTGTCCCTGCTCCCCCTTTCTCTTTCGCTGCTGTGGCTGGAAATATTTAAACAAAGTAATCTGAGAAAAAAGTTATGTAATCGAAGACAGATAAATGTAGCTATCTTGCTTGCACTTGATACAGTTCCAAACGAACTAGCAAGCTAACCATGTTTCTATCATCAACATACTTGTGGACATTGGATAGATAATTGCTGTTACAATTGCGGCAGCAATATTATAGATCTAAATGATGCTAGAAGAGTTAAGGTTATAGCTAGCTTATGTAGTAAACAAGCTGGCTAGCTGACTTTAGTCAAATAAACTAACGTACCTTTCTTGCAGTTCTTCACGCAGAAGCACTCTGAAGTGATTCAAGTGAATTGTGCTTCGCGCCGCAGAGCTTTTGTATCGAGCACTGGTCACTCGCTCACTGGTTGCCTGCCACAGCTCACAGAGCTAAATAACCTTCAGAACTGTGTTGAACCAAGACAGAATATCTATTTACCAAGAAAAGTGAATGTGCTGTACAGAACTGTATTGAAACTATGTTTGGGAGAAATAGGATGTTTCTTTTGGTGTGGCGCGAATGATTATGTTGTGGAGCAGCGCCACACTTAAACGAACGCAAAGGAAACACTGGTGTGCATGCTGAGAGAGAGTGTTTCTAAAATGTTCTCTCTTGTTTAACATGCCACTGTATAACCAAGATCATTTCACCATAATATGTGACTCATTTTAGGAAACTAGGCGCATGTCGCACATCACTACTTCAGAGGAGATGTGATTTTTGGCAGAACTGCCTTCTGTAACGTGAACTTTCATGTGCCTTAATAACAAACTTGTATGCCATCTGTAAATACGAATTTAAAAAAATTATTACGAGCCTAGTTGGTTTAGCCACAAAAAGAGACAGGAACCTTCCCGCTAGCCATGATTGGTTGAGATAATAAGTGAGCTGTACATGCCAAGAGATGAGTTCGGATTGGTCTGCCATGTAGCACACTTCTGTCTAAAACATGATCTGGTCAGTATGTGTAGGTAATCCTTTCTAACGCGTCTTTTTTTGAAAGATACTGCAAAGGTGTTCTCCACTTTCTGGAGTTTGGAAATCAGTGGAAGTAGAGTATGATAGCTAAGAGGATGGAGAAAATTCTGGTGTTTGATTGCAAATACGCAGACGGAGTCGAAAAGAGAACAAACAGAAGGCGGTTGTATTAAACACCTGTCTCCGGATTACATCTTCAAACTATGGGCAACCATGGCATCTGTGATAGAGAGGGAGAAGCGTCCATACATGTATACGGGTAAGACAGTCTAGCTAGCTACATTTTCAGATATTACACGTATCTAATTTAGTCAGTAAGTTGTTTTCATTTTAAGTTAAAGTGTACTGTTAGCTAGCTAACGTTAGCTGGCTAACGTTAGCTGGCTCTCTCGCTAGCTAAAGTTACGTGTATGATGTGTGTAGTTATATTATTCGTATCTCAGAGCCATTTGTATTGCTAGTTATAGCCTAATGTTAGCTAGCTAACATTGAACGTTATGAGTTGGGATTATGGTTCATTGTTTAGCTAGCTAGCTATATGTCTAAACAAAATACTCAACTATGCAAGTAACCATTTCAATAGAATGTTCATGATGTCACTGCGACAACTTTCGACTAGACGTAGATGGTAAATTCGCTCTGGCTATCTACTCCGATTTCAGAGCACTCTCGTCTGAGTGTGCCAGAGCGCAGAATAACTGATGAATTAACGAACGCTCAACACCCATTGAATATGGCCGATGTCAGTAAATGTTGGCAAAAAAAAGTTATTCAATTGTTGCCAGCAGCACATTTGCAATCACCAACGTTAGCCAATTAGCTTGGGTGCTCCTTGGCCAGAGCGTCCAGTGTGCGCTCTGAACGCTCCGAGAGCGGAAAAACTCTGAATTTACGAATGGACAATCTGACAACATTCTGAGTTTATGGACGCGCAGAGCACACTCTGTGCACACTTTGGCCTCCAGAATAAATTTACGAACAAACCCGTAGTATAAACCAGCCTTTAGTCTTGAAATCTTTGGTTGTTTAGTACACGGCCTCACATGTGAATCCTTAAAGAGATGGGTGGGGCTAAATCTAAAGAGGGTGTGAACGATGCTGAATGGGTGTAGACAAAAAGAGCTCTCCAGTATGTGTACCAAGACATTCAAGGGCCATTTTCTCAAAAGTGAGGTTACAAGTAACTTTCCATCCACCAACGCCACGTTGTACCACAGACTGTCCAGGAGTTGGCAGATGCTTTAGTCCAGGTCTGGGAGGAGATCCCTCGGGAGACCATCCACCACCTCATCAGGAGCATGCCCAGGCGTTGTAGGGAGGTCATGCAGGCACGTGGAAGCCACACACACTACTGAGCCTCATTTTGACTTGTTTTAAGGACATTACATCAAAGTTGGATCAGCCTGTAGTGTGGTTTTCCACTTTAATTTTGAGTGTGACTCCAAATCCAGACCTCCATGGGTTGATAAATTTGATTTCCATCGATAATTTGTGTGACAGCACATTAAACTATGTAAAGAAAAAAGTATTTAATAAGAATATTTCATTCATTCAGATCTAGGATGTGTTATTTTAGTGTTCCCTTAATTATTTTGAGCAGTATATATATATATATAATATATAAATAAAACACACATATAGTTGAAGTCGGAAGTTTACATACACCTTAGCCAAATATATTTAAACTCACTTTTTCACAATTCCTGACATTTAATCCTTGTAAAAATTCCATCTTAGGTCAGTTAGGATCACCACCGCTCCAAAACCACCATATAAAAGCCAGACTATAGTTTGCTACTGTACATGGGGACAAAGATCATACTTTTTGGGGAAATGTCCTCTGTTCTGATGAAACAAAAATATAACTGTTTGGCCGTAATGACCATCCTTATGTTTGGAGGAAAAAGGGGGAGGTTTGCAAGCCGAAGAACACCATTCCGACATGAAGCACGGGGGTGGCAGCATCATGTTGTGGGGGTGCTTTGCTGCAGGAGGGACTGGTGCACTCCACAAAATAGATGGCATCATGAGGTAGAAAATGATGTGGATATATTGAAGCAACATCTCAAGACATCAGTCAGGAAGTTAAAGCTTGGTCGCAAATGGGTCTTCCAAATGGACAATGACCCCAAGCATACTTCCAAAGTTGTGGCAAAAATGGCTTAAGGACAACAAAGTCAAGGTATTGGAGTGGCCATCACAAAGCCCTGACCTCGATCCTATAGAACATTTGTGGGCAGAACTGAAAAAGCGTGTGCGAGCAAGAAGGCCTACAAACCCAACTCAGTTACACCAGCTCTGTCAGTAGGAATGGGCCAAAATTCACCCAACTTATTGTGGGAAGCTTGTGGAGGGCTACCCGAAACGTTTGACCCAAGTTAAACAATTAAAGGCAATGCCACCAAATACTAATTTAGTGTATGTAGCTTCTGACCCACAGGAATTGTGAAATACTGAGTTTAAATGTATTTGCCTAAGGTGTATGTAAACTTCCGACTTCAACTGTATGTACAGTGGGGCAAAAAAGTATTTAGTCAGCCACCAATTGTGCAAGTTCTCCCACTTAAAAAGATGAGAGAGGCCTGTAATTTTCATCATAGGTACACTTGAACTATGACAGACAAAATGAGGAAAAGAAATCCTGAAAATCACATTGTAGGATTTTTAATTAATTTATTTGAAAATTATGGTGGAAAATAAGTATATGGTCACCTACAAACAAGCAAGATTTCTGACTCTCACAGACCTGTAACTTCTTCTTTGAGGCTCCTCTGTCCTCCACTCGTTACCTGTATTAATGGCACCTGTTTGAACTTGTTATCAGTATAAAAGACACCTGTCCACAACCTCAAACAGTCACACTCCAAACTCCACTATGGCCAAGACCAAAGAGCTGTCAAAGGACACCAGAAACAAAATTGTAGACCTGCACCAGGCTGGGAAGACTGAATCTGCAATAGGTAAGCAGCTTGGTTTGAAGAAATCAACTGTGGGAGCAATTATTAGGAAATGGAAGACATACAAGACCACTGATAATCTCCCTCGATCTGGGGCTCCACGCAAGATCTCACCCCTTGGGGTCAAAATGATCGGTGAGCAAAAATCCCAGAACCATACGGGGGGACCTAGTGAATGACCTGCAGAGAGCTGGGACCAAAGCCTACCATCAGTAACACACTACGCCGCCAGGGACTCAAATCCTGCAGTGCCAGACATGTCCCCTTGCTTAAGCCAGTACTTGTCCAGGCCCGTCTGAAGTTTGCTAGAGAGCATTTGGATGATCCAGAAGAAGATTGGGAGAATGTCATATGGTCAGATGAAACCAAAATATAACTTTTTGGTAAAAACTCAACTCGTCGTGTTTGGAGGACAAAGAATGCTGAGTTGCATCCAAAGAACACCATACCTACTGTGAAGCATGGGTGTGGAAACATCATGCTTTGGGGCTGTTTTTCTGCAAAGGGACCAGGACGACTGATCCGTGTAAAGGAAAGAATGAATGGGGCCATGTAACATTAGATTTTGAGTGAAAACCTCCTTCCATCACCAAGGGCATTGAAGATGAAACATGGCTGGGTCTTTCAGCATGACAATGATCCCAAACACACCACCCGGGCAACGAAGGAGTGGCTTCGTAAGAAGCATTTCAAGGTCCTGGAGTGGCCTAGCCAGTCTCCAGATCGCAACCCCATAGGAAATCTTTGGAGGGGGTTGAAAGTCCGTGTTGCCCAGAAACAGCCCCAAAACATCACTGCTCTAGAGGAGATCTGCATGGAGGAATGGGCCAAAATACCAGCAACAGTGTGTGAAAACCTTGTGAAGACTTACAGAAAACGTTTGACCTCTGTCATTGCCAACAAAAGGTATATAACAAAGTATTGAGATAAACTTTTGTTATTGACCAAATACTTATTTTCAACCATATTTTGCAAATAAATTCATAAAAAATCCTACAATGTGATTATCTGGATTTTTCCCCCTCATTTTGTCTGTCATAGTTGAAGTGTACCTATGATAAATTACAGGCCTCTCTCATCTTTTTAAGTGGGAGAACTTGCACAATTGGTGGCTGACTAAATACTTTTTTGCCCCACTGGATGGATGGATGGATGGATGGATGGATGGATGTATGTATGTATGTATGTATGTATGTATGTATATATATATATATATATATATATAAAAATAAATAAACTATACAACAAAACAGCGGTCTTTTTATCCTACACAATAAAACAGACACATGATGAACAACAACAATCGTTCTCTATTAGAGAGTTTGAAAACAACAGCCCCACCATTCACTGTCTGTTGTTTTTCAATCTATATGTTCACTATCTAGGCACTAGGAATTGGGCCTACAATCTCAAATTGCTACATTGTCTCACAAGAAATATACAAAATAACTAGACAAATCATGAGTTAATATGATTTTCTCTAACTTACAAATCACTGCCCCCCCCCCCCCCCCCCTAGAGAGTGAGAGCGAGAGAGAGAAACAACCATTCGCCTCTGAGCCCTGTGTGTTCTGCCCTTGACATGAAATAGTCCATTCCATTCGTGCTCTTACCTTCCCCAGTTGTCATAGTGCCTAGCCTTCCTTCCATGCAGAGCAGAGAGGAGAGTGAGTGAACAGGCAGGGAGAATGTTGCTTCACGTCTGTGTGTGTGTGTCTCTGCACTCCTCTCTCTCTCTCCTCCTGTTCTAGTCTGGTGACTACTGCATCATCCAATACCGCTGCCATCGCTCTCATTTTACATTTACATTTTAGTCATTTAGCAGACGCTCTTATCCTGAGCAACTTACAGTAGTGAGTGCATACATTTTCATACTTAGTTTTTTGCATACTGGTCTCCCCTGGGAATCGAACCTACAACTCTGGCGTTGCAAGTAGAGGGCTGCAGGTCCGGACAGAGATCATTGTGGTGTGGTCTGCATTTGTCATGTTGCGGGCGGTCAGACTGATGACTTAGGGATGTAAAATGTTGTTATTCCACAAGGCCTACTTGCTGTATTAAAAGCACATCTTTATCTCATTGTTCACACACTCTCAGAATTTGGTGCTTCAAGCTGGGACCATGGCTGGCAAGTGAGCTGCGTCAATATGCCTAAAATAACATTGCGGGACTGCGGTTGGGTTCGGGACAAGTTCTTGCTGTAGTGTGTGGAAGTCGGACAAAAAGCCCGTGGGGGTAGGCGGGTGCGGTATGAAAAGCTGCGGGTGCTGGCAGGATGAAGAAATCAGTCCCGCGCAGACCTCTAGTTGCAAATGCCATGGTGTACCAACTGAGCCACATGGGAACACATATCAAAAGGCTCAGGCTGCAGTGCACCCCTCATTTGCAGAGAAGTGACATTTGGGCTTTTGGTAACAAAAAACACCACTCAAATCAGATGAAGGTTGGCATGTGATTTACAGAAGAAACATCAGAGGGTGAACATACAACACAAACTGAGTCAATGGATGGCTTCTTTATCTCATCAGTCATCTCAACAGTACCTATAAGCCTTCTGCGAGATACATCTGGGGACTTAGGCCAAATCACTGTGTTGTGGCAAATGTGACTTCTACACTAAGTCTATATGAGATTCACAGCCACAATCTGACAGCAGCAGCCTACACATCACAACCTTTCATCTCTACAGGAGGAAAACTCATCGCTTATGCGTCAGCAGTCAGGACATTCTAACATCCCATCATATCCCAGGAGATTAACTACTAAAGTTTCTATTTCCTGTCAACTAAACTGAAGCACGTTCTACTTGTAGCCGATGTATGCCTCTAGGGAATACAGATACTTTACCACTACAATGACAGATGAAATTCAGTAGTTGGCAATGCCAATAGCTTTTCTTTTGGTTTCAATCCATTAGCAACATTTCTCCGTGTTCCTTTGAGGTAAGACAGATGGAGGTTGAGGTTACTCTGGTCAGATGGGAAGGAACAGGAGAGCTATTCCTTCAGTTCCCTGACTAGCTGGGAGCATTCTGATCCCCATCTCTGTCTCCAGGTCCTAACGGCTAGGGGGCCCACACAACGCTGGTCAGCACAGAGGGTAGTATTCATTAGGACACACTGCAGCAAAATGTTTTGCAACAACGAGTGTTTCTAATTGGTCAAGTTCAGGTAGTTCCTCCCCGTTTCAGCCCGTTCTGTTCCATTTGGTGCCTAATGAATACGATCCATGTCTCCGCAGTGAAAGGTCCTCATTACCATGTGTGCTGTTGACTGCCCTCCTCTCGAAGTTACACACACACAGAGAAACTATTTCCCTCAGCGTTGAGAGCTGAGCTCCTTTTTACAAGGTAAGGGAACAATCTTAGTCATCGCTCTCAGCTCTGTCATACATTAATTTGAGTTGAACCGTTTGGGGAAAACAAAAGCGCCAAGTGCATAATGAATGGTGTAATATTACTTTTCATTTTCCAATTAAAATGTCATCAAAACAGCATGCGTGTGAAATGAATCTGGAAATATGATTTTGAAGAGTGAGGGGGTGAAGCAATATAGCCGTTACACAGAGAGGCTTTCTTGAACGTTTTTTTTCCCTTAAATGTCTGATTCTGATCAACAATAATGTCAAAAGCTTTAGAGAGTGGGTTGTTAATGCTATTATGCACAATAAAACACAAAACATTATTAACTTCTATCAAATATAATATTATTACTGTGTTGCGTCTCAGGGTGATTTCATTTACATGAATGATTTGTTGTCTCTCTCAGTAAAGTCCATCGTAATTGTCCTTGAGGGAGAAGTTACTGTCTGAGGGCATGGAAAACAGTTCCTAACTGCCGAGCAGCTTCCACAGTTCCCCTCAGCTCAGCCATTCTACCTGTCCTGCAAACATACACTGTACCCAGTCAGCTAGAATGTGCCGGAGTCAGCGAGCCCTTGCCCACGTCACAGCTCTGGTTAAACACTGACAGTGGACACTGAAACTGCTACGACAAAAGGGACTGAAACGCACACATAGATAGCTGTAAAGAAGGTATTTGTTTTTTTAAATTTTAATACATTTATAAACATTTCTAAAAACCTGTTTTCGTTTTATCATTATGAGGTATTGTGTGTAGATTGTGGAAGAAAAAAAATATTTAACCAATTTTAGAGTAAGGCTGTAACGTAACAAAATGTGGAAAAAGTAAAGGGGCCTGAATACTTTCCGAATGCACTGTGTATACACACACACACACACTTGAAGGGATTACAGTGAGTCTGATCTGGCTTGGCTACACTGAGGGAATGCAACATCTGAGACCCAGAGGTGGCTGCCCTCCTGTGGGGAAACTCATCCACTCAAGTCCTAGGTTGTCAGTCTGGCCCTCAGGCCTCCTCTCACCCACATACAAACCCACACACTGGTGACAGATTTGGAGAGTGGACACAACATGGGCAGGCCACAATGGTGCCAACAGCAAGGGGGGGGGGGGGGGGGGGGGGGGGGGGGGGGGGAGGACAGAAAACAAGTGGTGAGAGAGAGGAGGAAGCAAGAAAGCTGGGGAAAGAGTGAGTGAAAATGGAGGGAGAGAGGAACAGTTTCTAAGCATACAGTTCCTGGCCTCATACATAAAAAACTACAAATAAACAAACATGATGCAATACCCATTTATCCCCATCCCAAATCACATTCACATTTATCCCCATCCCAAATCACATTCACATTTATCCCCATCCCAAACCACATTCACATTTATCCCCATCCCAAACCACATTCACATTTATCCCCATCCCAAACCACATTCACATTTTCTACAAGTACAAAAGCACATTATACTGATGTTTTCTTGTTTTGCCTAATCTCAGACGGCACTACCTGCTTGAGGTAGCAACAAGCCTCAACTTAAAAAGATAAAAGTAAAGACTATGAGCTCCGGTTGTGTTTAATTCCCTCAGTCCAAAAAGAAATGTGGCTAAATATCCAGCCGAGAGAGAGAGCTAGAGAGAGCGAGCTAGAGAGAGAGAGAGAGAGAGCGAGCTAGAGAGAGAGAGAGAGAGAGAGAGCTAGAGAGAGAGAGAGAGAGAGAGAGCTAGAGAGAGAGAGAGAGAGAGAGAGAGAGA